>NW_022884394.1:0-24892 GCF_011952205.1 Bombus bifarius
AGTGTATTCAGAACTTTCGTTGTCAGCTTCGCTTTGGCCTAATTCATATTGATCTTCTTCGGAGGTGTCCTCAGAACGATCTTCATTGATGTTGACAATTATGTTCAATATCTTATTATATCTCTTGGATTTACTCATAATTGCTAGAAACGGAGGATTGATCAAAAAAAGAAAATACTGTGATCACATTCAATTATCCTATTGTAAATACTTATAATAAGCGGATAAAATAATGGGAAATGTCTACAATAACTGAAACCGTTGCACAGTCTTTGAAAATCGGTTTGTTTATGAAATCAGCTAGCCCGTCAATTTGACGGGTTTTAGAGATAGGTATACTACATACAGATTTAAAACATTAGAAAGCCCAGGAAAAAATAATTGTGTGTATAAATTCTGTAGATGGAACGATTAATTTACGATGCAAAATGGGTAACATTTTTCAGATATTTCATTTCGAAGTTTGAAATCCGTCAAATTGATGGGCCCCGTAAACCTAGTGGTAATAAGTATTTAAATATTAATATTTTTTCAGAAGAATTGAAAAATGTTCTTTTACCTATCTTAATAGAAATACAATTTCTGATATTTCTATCAACAGTATTAAAATATGCTTGATATAATTTGATGTCATTATAGATAGAAGACGATACTTGAGATTTTCACTGACGTTTGCTAAAGGTTATTTGTGTTTTTGACAACTTTCTTCTAAAATCATTTCCTATGAGTGTCCTCCAAATCAATGATAATTTGAAAGGATTTTATACGTTTCTTAAATATCTTTTCTAAATAATGAAATATATTAACATGTATAGATAATACCGAAGAACCGTTTGAACCTTCGAATATGATTCGATATTTATAAGACGTAACAGCTTTAAGCTTTGAACTTTATGTTTTGGTGGGTCGTGACAGTTTAAATCAGGCTGAAAGATTCAAAATTTTAAATGATCACGATCGATCAAGACACAAGGTCAAAGATTTAAGATTATTGTGACTTTTAAATATCTACACGATATGTTGATACATTCCATTATTTGCCAAAACTTTTAATCGAGTCGTAGGAATCAAAACTTTAATTGCTATGGATTCTTATCTGTTATTTGGAAATAAAAGAATAATAGTAAAATTCGCTGAAAATAGGTATCTCAAACGAACGCTTTTTTTATATTCTCATTCAATTAGAATTTGTTGCTCTGCGATATTTAATTTCTAGTGGTTTATTTTAAAAATATATATTGTATAATCATATTAACTGCTTACCGTCCTACGCTGGGACATGTTGCCAAAAATAAGTACTTTTACGCAATTATATAATCACGATAGATTTTCAATAATTCAATTTGTAGAATCCAGTTCACTCATAATTATTTAAGAAATGCACGAATGATCATGGGTAGTTATCTATTGCAAAAAAAGAACAACTGTAAGAAATCTTTACACTGAATCTCGCGATTTGCGGATTTCGTATTGATTTGTTCGATTTACACGACTGCCACAAACATACTGGGTACTTCTGGGGCTACTTCCCCTTTACATACAGTCGACATTATTTCAACACATAAACACTTCTAATTCTCCTTGTTATATGTTTAAATGTAACGAATTAATTTTAAATATTCCGACATAGGAACAATAATATTTTTGTACATATTATATCTAGGAAATATCCTAATTGTAACGTTAGAACAGTCGAATGCCAAATGTTTATGATACATATTTCCCATAATATAAAAATTGAAATGAGCAAAAATAATTGCACTGCTCCGACTATTAATTATTTTTGTTCTATGTTGCTGCATCGTTTACGTTGCGATAATAGTCTAGCATTTGAATTATCTTTAATTTCTTGGAGCGTAGCTTCCTTTATCGCGGCAACTCTTTTTCTCGTTACTTTCGCTCTATTTCGATGTTTCTCACTGCAACTGTCGTATTTTCTACAATCTCTCACGCGTCGAAACACTTCTTCGTTTGAAATTTTCTCAGTAGAGAATCGCTTCGCCCAAATCATTTTCCCTCCATGCATCTGCATCTCCGTGCACACGGTACACTTGCATCGTATCTATAATTTCTGTGAATGTGTACAGTACTGCTCGATTCCTGGTGCACTCGTCCCAATTATATCGAATAAGATTGCGTTCAGGCTCACGACTCAAGGAATCACCGGACTCTTGTAAACATTGGCTTCGAGCTATTGAGTTTGCAACTAAATGATTGCGGATTTTGTCATTCGGTGGATTTGAGTGCATAGACTACTTTTTATTATTAAAATATCCAACCTTTACTTGCGGAAGTTTCCTCTTTATTATCATTTTTTTTGTTTTCATTAGCGAGTAGCCTTTTCAGATAATTACAATCGTCGCGACGCAGCGTTATGAATTTTAGGAAGCATGAAAGACACTGTTATTTTTCGATGTCGGTATTTCAGAACACGCGACACAGAATCCCATGTATTGTCACGTCTAGTCGCGTTTTTATAATGGTGAATGTGTGAAATATCGATACATATACGAATTACCATCTCACAAAGAATTATAATATAACTGTAATTTAGTTTCAGGTTTAACTGGATCTTTACTTTCAGTTTTAAATTTTCGCTTCGATCGTTCTTAAAGATGTTTTTGTTGTTTGTTTTTCATAACGATCAAAGAACTAATATTTTGCAAATAAATGGCAAGAAAGAATTTGTCCGAATTCTTTTATACAAAATGAGTAATATTTTTGAAACAGGAGGGGCGATGTTACCGTGAAAGATGAAAGTTGCTATTTAGTGTACTTTACCCAGTGAACTCCAAGGTTTTCTTACCATGTTAAAATCGTTCTCGACGTAACCGATCTAGTATGACGCAGGTTCAGGACCTTAGCGGTATTTGGTATTACAGTTGAGTCGTCTTCATTCGGACTCCTGTAATTAATTTCCACTAGGGGTGTCTGTAATAAATTCGTCTATAATATAACTCAAATAAAATAGAACATTCAATATCTTGTTTGTGATTTTATATATAGATAGTAATGTTTCCATGTTTCTTGTAGCTTTTTAATAAGGAAGATAATTGTTCAAAAGATATACAATAAATACATAATTGTTGATAGACAAAACATTATAAAATTGTCGATATTTATTTTTTCGCGTCAAGTATCGTATATTAAAGGTAGGAAATATTACAAATTTCTGAAGTGAGCACTATTATTATAGCCATTATTTACTGAAGATAACATTCAACAGTTCGATGGAATTTCTATTGGACAAGGTTAGGTATTTATCACTATGTTATAATACAGTAATTACTGTAATATTCGAACTGACATATTCAATTATTTTTCAGTAATAACTATATTATAACGCCGAAGAGACCATGTCTTAAACATATATAATTGCATATGCATATACATATGCTTATCAGCGACAACCACAATGTAATATAAGTAGTTATTATCAATGTGTTATGTTAATTATATTCTATTATTTTCTCTATAAATACTGCTTTCTTCAGCATACCTGCTGTTTATTGTGACAATATTAGCATATGTATATGTTTTATACATATGTTATATATTGCAACACAATAAATAACAGTATAGGTAGCAGCTGTGATATTAAAAATTGTTCTTATCAGTATTATGTCACCTTGTCATTCTTTAATATATTACTTTTCTTACTTTTGCAAACTGTTGTTCAATTATTTCGAGTTAATTGATATTTTTCGTGTTATCAAATGGATAAAAAGCTTAGTTTGAGAACATGTGTTCCTCTATGTTCAATGCAAGTCAATTTATAGGATGCCTATGTTTGTAAATGACCATCAGCTTTGTTAGACACATTTCTAAAATTACACTTAGAAACGTGTAAAACTCCGTTACTACAGAAATTGCATATAGTGATAAAATTGAAGATCTTTATCGTTATACTACTAAAAATAAGAAGTAAAATATTCCGAGAAAGCAGACACCGCGCCATGGATGTACAGTGCAATTCTTCCTGTTATATTCTACGAGTATCCCTTTCATTGGTGCTAATTTCTTCATTCAAAGAATTAAAATTTTCACCAAGTAGAAGCTCTTCAATCTCGCGATATGTTTTTCCTCCCGTTTCCGGTACCCATAAGAACATCATCGCTAATGCAATTAAGCATGATATCCAGAAGAACACATAATTCTCAAACACTCCTATATTATCGGTAATCACTTGAGTCAGTTTCGACGCGGTAAAACCAATTATACCATCGAAAATCACAACGATGGCACCAACAAAGCCTATCAGTTTCGTAGGAAATAAGTCGCATAGGAAAACGTTGGGTAATACACCTAAACCAATGTGAAACACTACTTGATGCGAAAGAAAATGGAAAATGGGAAGAAAAGACATGGCGGAATCGATAGACCTACGTTTAGCTGAGTAAAAATAGAATGTTAAAAGAAACGATATATAAATCGTCCCAGTCGCAGACACAATTAAAAGTTTTCTTCTTCCACACGAATCCACTCTTAATGCGATTAAATAGCCAGATAAAAGGCGGATAAGCTCCATAAAAATCATCACGCTATATCCAGATATAGAGGTCGCATTTCTGCTAATGATATCTTGCACGTACTGCGTAGCGGTGAAGTTTCCGTTAAGATGTTGAGCCATGATCAAGCCAAGCATGATAAACAGAGCTTTCCTGTTGGGTCGTTGTAGTATTGCTCGCAGCTTTTCTAAACAGGTATATTTAGTTAAATCCATGTATGGCCCAGGTATGTCCATTGATGTTCGAGAATCCACTCTGGTTGGTGTGCGCAAATCGCTTCTGGCTTGTGAGTGTAATTCGCTTCTCCTTTCCGGGAGTATTTGGCTGGTGGATGGTCGGTGTATTTGGCTTGTGGATGGTCGGTGTATTTCTCTTGTGGTTTCTGGGTGTATTTCTCTTGTGGTTTCTGGGTGTATTTCTCTTGTGGTTTCTGGGTGTATTTCGCTTGTTGCTTCTGGATGTATTTCGCTTGTGGTTTCTGGGTGTATTTCTCTTGTGGTTTCTGGGTGTATTTCGCTTGTTGCTTCTGGATGTATTTCGCTTGTGGTTTCTGGGTGTATTTCGCTTGTGGTTTCTGGGTGTATTTCGCTTGTGGTTTCTGGGTGTGTTTCGCTTGTTGCTTCTTGGTGTTTTCCGCTTATGGTTTCTGGGTGTATTTCGCCTGTTGCTTCTGGGTGTATTTCTCTTGTGATTTCTGGAGGTATTTCGCTTGTGGTTGGTCGGTTTATTTGGCTTGTGGATGGTCGGTGTATATCGTTTGTGGTTTCCGGAAGTATTTCGCTTGTAGTTTCTGGGTGTATTTCGCTTGTTGCTTCTGGATGCTTTTCGCTTGTGGATGCTTGGTGTATTTCGCATGTGGGGTCTGGGTGTATTTGGCTTGTCGGGGGCCGGTGCAGGTCGCTTGCGGATTGTGAGTGTAATTCGCGCGTGGTTTGGAGTTGTTGTCCGTGCGAGACGCGCGAGTATTCTACGCGTAATTCGCCCGTGGCTTGTTTACGTACTTCGCATTTGAATTTTGAGTGTACTGAGGTTATGGATTGTGAGTGTGAGTCGCTACTGGATGGTAAGTTTAAATCGGACGTGGCTTCTGTGCCTACTACTTCCCGTGTGGGGTCTGAGTGTGTTTCGCGTATAGATTGTGAGGGTAAATTGCTTGTGTACGGTGGGGGTAAATCTGTAATTGATTGTGGGGGGAAAAGGGTATCGTACGGTGGGGGATCATCGTCATTTGATGACGCGGGCAAATTAATATTGAACGGTGGGGGTAAATCTCTCCTGGATTGTTGGTGTAATCCGTATCTGGCTTCAGCGCGTAGAGCACGTAGTTCAACTCTCACTTGATCAGGATATTCGATGCCTTTGTAATATGCTATCGACTTGCATGCTTGCTCCTTTTTACCTTTTGCCACCAAGAAATACGGAGTTTCGCGTATGTATAGGAGCGGCAAGATGGATATAGCGGATATTCCTACAATAGTCAGCAGGTGTGACGTGTACGTCAGCGCGAGTCCTTGAATGTAGGTTACTAGTGACCCGAAATATACGTTCGTTGCGATTAAAGTACCCAGGCGTCCTCTGAGTTTGATGTCGGCAACTTCTGACAGGAACATGGGATTTATCGTGCGGGCAATACCAACGCCTATACCGAGAATCCCTCTGGCAAAGTATAGCATTCGCACAGAAGTTGCGAAGTACATGTGGAGCCAGCCTAAGGTGAACGTTATGCTGCATGCAATAAGGCAGTATTTACGACCGATGCGATCGGCCAAGTGCGCAGCCAGAAGTGAACCGATCATTGAACTAAGTACTGTCAAAGAAACGCTCCATGAATATTCGTCGTTTGTTAACCTTAGCGGCACGTCGCCGATTCCAGTTGTTAGAGGGAGAAATGTAGAGTTTGTCCATCCGTAGACTGTACCGACCAAGCACATGGTTATCGTTCCTGGAATGAGAAACAGTTAATGCTATATATAGCACATGTTAATTGTAGTGCGGTTGTTTTATAATTACACTGCGAATATTTACGCAAATTTGTATTTTTAATATATACTACTAATTGTTAGGTAGATGATACATTATACTGTACATGTCAATGTGTGTAACCGTCAGAGGAAGTTCAGGTCTCACTTAAGACAATAGACAATTGGTAACAGTTAGAAGAATCTAGAATAGTATGTTGACAACAAGCGTGCGTGTAAGAAGATAATCGAGGTCTTCAGAGTGTAATATATATGTATAGCTGTTGTGTGTGAATAAAGTAAATTATTTATTTTCCCGAATCCTCTCTATACCTTAACACTAATATACTTATAATTAATACATACCGCAGGCTATAGGTAAATGGATTCTTCGCGATGTTAGCACGAATGCTTTCCACTAGTATTATTTCTTAGCTATTTTATTATTGATCTGTTCATCAATTCGCATTATATGTGCATTAAGTAAAATACTAAGTGAAGTAAAATTTGTTAGAGACTTGCGTTAGGTCTATGTATATTAATGTGTAATAATGAACATTTTTTTGCTTTCAGATTTCTCATAAATATATAAAAGTCCGCATTCGGTTTATGATATAATAAAGCATCAGTGCGATGAATATCTGAATCGAAATGTCAAATTTATCGTAATGTAGGATGGAATAGAAGTGCAACTTTAAACGATTGTACGCAAGTCGATACAAGTAAGAAATAATTTAAGAACATCGCTATGAAACATCAATTCGAGGGTGGAAAGGAAATTGCATTCTGCGTATTACAATTACAGATAAGTACTTGACGTATTATCAAGAGTGAAAACTAACCGGCAATACATGCCAGCAATCGCCGGCGTTGTTCGCCGCAGAAACTATGACATTCCCATAGAAAAAATAAACCGTCAGGATCTGAACCTCCGCCCTCAGGCGAGTGCTGAGGAGAGATCGTGGGACCCTGGAAAACAGATACCTTTGTTAAGAATAGAAATCATAATTCTATTCTAATTAGATAGTGTAATCAAACTTTTGAGCGAATACCAAACCACCGAAAAGATATCAAGAAGTATTTAAATATTAACCTTATTTCAACATTTATTCTTTCTCCTATCTTAATTGAAATACAATTTATGATATTTCTGTCAACAGCATTGAAATATTCTTGATGTTCTTTGATGTTATTAAAGATAAAAGACGTACTTGAGTTTTTCACTGACGTTTGCTAATGGTTATTTGTGCTTTTGAAAACTTTCTTCTACAATCTTTTCCTTTGAGTATCCTCCAAATCAATGATAATTTCAGAGGTTTTTATATGTTTCTTAAATATCTTTTCTAAATAATGAAATATATTAACACGTCGTATAGATAATACCGAAAACCCGTTTGAACCTTCGAGTATGATTCGATATTTATAAGACGTAACAGTTTTCAGCTTTGAACTTTATGTTTTGGTGGGTCGTGACAGTTTGATTCAGGCTGAAAGATTCAAAATTTTAAATGATCACGATCGATCAAGACGCAAGGTCAAAGATTTCAGATTATTGTGACTTTTAAATATCGAATCATACTCGAAGGTTCAGACGGTTCTTTGGTATTATCGACAAGATATGCTAATACATTTCATTATGTGCCAAAACTTTTAATCGAGTGGTAGGAATCAAAACTTTAATTGCTATGGATTCGTCTCTGTTATTTGGAAATAACAGAATAATAGTTATATTCGCTGAAAATAGGTATCACAAACGGACGCTTTTTTTATATTCTCATTCAATTAGAATTTGTTACTCTGCGATATTTAATTTCTAATGGTTTATTTTAAAAATATATATTGTATATTCACATTAACTGCTTACCGTCCTACGCTGGGACATGTTGCCAAAAATAAGTACTTTTACGCAATTATATAATCACGATAGATTTTCAATAATTCAATTTGTAGAATCCAGTTCACTCATAATTATTTAAAAAATGCACGAATGATCATGGGTAATTATCTATCGCAAAAAAAGAACAACTGTAAGAAATCTTTACACTGAGTCTCGTGATTTACGTATTTCGTATCGATTTGTTCGATTTACACGACTGGCACAACCATACTGGGTACTTCTGGGGCTACTTCCCCTTTACATACAGTCGACATTATTTCAACACATAAACACTTCTAATTCTCCTTGTTATATGTCTAAATGTAACGAATTAATTTTAAATATTCCGAGATAGGAACAATAATATTTTTGTACTTATTATATCTAGGAAGTATCCTAATTATAATGTTAGAACAGTGGAATGCCAACTATTATATGATACGTATTTCCTATAATGTAAAAATTAAAATCAGCAAAAATAATTGCACAGCTTTGACTATTATATATTTTTGTTTCATTTGCTACATCGGCTACGTTGCGATCATAATGCAGCATTTGAATTATCTGTAATTTCTTGAAGCATAGATTCCTTTTTCGCGGAAATTCTTTTTCTCTTTACTTTCGCTCAATTTCGTCGATTCCTACTGAAACATATTTTCTACGATCTCTCACGCGTCGAAACACTTCTTCGTTTGAAATTTCCTCAGTAGAGAAACCCTTCGCCCAAATTATTTTCCCTCCCTGCATCTGCATCTCCGTGCACACGGTACTCTTGCATCGTATCTATAATTTCTGTGAATGTGTACAGTATTGCTCGATTCCTGGTGCACTGGTCACAAATTTTATCGAATAAGATTGCGTTCAGGCTCACGACTCAAGGAATCACCGGGATCTTGTATACATTGGCTTTGTGCTATCGATTTGCAACTAAGTGATTGCGGATTTTGTCATTCGGTAGATTTGAGTGCATAGATTACTTTTTATTATTAAAATATCCAACCTTTACTTGCGGAAGTTTCCTCTTTATTATCATTTTTTTTGTTTTCATTAGCGAGTAGCCTTTTCAGATAATTACAATCGTCGCGACGCAGCGTTATGAATTTTAGGGAGCATGAAAAACACTGATATTTTTCGATGTCGGTATTTCAGAACACGCGACACAGAATCCCATGTATTGTCACGTCTAGTCGCGTTTTTATAATAGGGAATGTGTGAAATATCGATACATATACAAATTACCATCTGACAGAGAATTATAATATAACTGTTATTTAGTTTTAGGTTTAACTGGATCTTTACTTTCAGTTTTAAATTTCCGCTTCGATCGTTCTTAAAGATGTTTTTGTTGTTTGTTTTCCATAACGATCAAAGAACTAATATTTTGCAAATGAATGGCAAAAAAGGATTTGTCCGAATTCTTTTATGCAAAGCCAGTAATATTTTGGGAAAGAGAAGGGGTTATGGTACCGTGGAGGAGATTGTCCCTATTCAGAGTACTTTACCCAGTGATCTCGGTGGTTTTCTTACCATTTTAATATCGTTCTCGACGTAACCGCTTTACCATGGTGTTGGGCTAGGATCTTAGCAGTATTTGGTATTACAGTTGACTCATCTTCATTCGGACTCCTTTAATTAATTTCCACTACGGGTGTCTGTAATAAATTTGTCTATAACACTTAAATAAAATAGAACATTCACTATCTTGTTTGTGATTTTATATATAGAGAGTAATGTTTCCATGTTTCTTGTAGCTTTTTAATAACGAAGATACTTATTTAAAAGATATACAATAAATACATAATTGTTGATAGACAAAACATTATAAAATTGTCGATATTTATTTTTTCGCGTCAAGTATCGTATATTAAAGGTAGGAAATATTATAAATTTCTGAAGTGAGCACTATTATTATAGCCATTATTTACTGAAGATAACATTCAACAGTTCGATGGAATTTCTATTGGACAAGGTTAGGTATTTATCACTATGTTATAATACAGTAATTACTGTAATATTCGAACTGACATATTCAATTATTTTTCAGTAATAACTATATTATAACGCCGAAGAGACCATGTCTTACATATATATATAATTGCATATGCATATACATATGCTTATCAGCGACAACCACAATGTAATATAAGTAGTTATTATCAATGTGGTATGTTAATTATATTCTATTATTTTCTCTATAAATACTGCTTTCTTCAGCATACCTGCTGTTTATTGTGACAATATTAGCATATGTATATGTTTTATACATATGTTATATATTGCAAACAAAAAATAACAGCATTGATAACAGCTGAGATATAGAAAATTGTTCTTGTCAGTATTATGTCACCTTGTCATTTTTTAATATATTACTCTTCTTACTCTTGCTAACTTTTGTTCAATTATCTCGAGTTAATTGGTATTGTTACATTGTTCGTGTTATGAAATGGATAAAAAGTTTAGTTCGAGAACATGTATTCCTCTGAGTTCAATGCAAGTCAATTTATGCAATACATATGTTTGTAAATGACCACTACCTTTGTTAGACACAATTCTAAAATTACACGTACAAACGAATAGAACTCCGTTACTACAGAAATTGCATATCGTGATAAAATTGTAGATCTTTATCGTTATACTAATAAAAATGAGAAATAAAATATTCCGAGTATGTAGACACCGTGCCACGGACGTACGGTGCAATTTTTCCTGTCATATTTCACTACTATCCATTTCATCGCTGCTAACTTCTTCATTCGGTCCATTCAAATTTTCACCAACTAGAAGCGCTTCAATCTCGCGATATGTTCTTCCTCTTGTATCCGGTACGCTTGCGAACATCGTCACGAATGCCACAACGCATGATGTCGCGAAGAACACGTAATTCGCAGACGCTACTGTATTATCGGTAATCGCTTGAGTCAGTTTCGACACGGTAATACAAATTATACCATCGCAAATCACAACGCTGGCAGCAACAAAGCCTATCAGTTTCGTAGGAAATAAGTCACATAGGAAAACATTGAGTAACGTACCTAAACCAATGTGAAACACTACTAGATGCAGAATTAAATGGATAAAGAGAAACAAAAACGTGATGGATGAATCAGATAAATGTTCAGGTGCGACATAATACAGTGCTAATTGAATCGACGTATACCACGTCAAACCCGTAGTCAGAAACAGATGTTTTCTTCTTCCAGAACAATCCACTATAAACGCGGTTAAATAGCTAGATAAAAGGCTGATAAGCTCGACACAAATCAATATGTCGTTTAGACCCATAGAGGTCGCTGTTCTGCTAATGAAATCTCGCAGGTGCAGCGCAGCGGTGACGTTACCGCTAAGATGTTGTGTTATGATCAAGACAAGCATGATAAGCAGAGCTCTCTTGTTGCTTCGTTGTAGTATTGCTCGCAGCTTTTCTAAACAGGTATATTTAATTACATCTATGTATGGCTCAGTCATGGCCGTTGATGGTTGTGAATCCACTCTGGTTGGTGTGTGTAAATCGCTTCTGGCTTGTGAGTGTAATTCGCTTCTCGTTTCTGGGAGTATTTGGCTGATGGATGGTCGGTGTATTTGGCTTGTGGATGGTCGGTGTATTTCGATTGTGGTTTCTGGGTGTATTTCTCTTGTGGTTTCTGGGTGTATTTCGCTTGTTGCTTCTGGATGTATTTCGCTTGTGGTTTCTGGGTGTGTTTCGCTTGTTGCTTCTGGGTGTATTTCGCTTGTTGCTTCTTGGTGTATTCCGCTTATGGTTTCTGGGTGTATTTCACCTGTTGCTTCTGGGTGTATTTCTCTTGTGATTTCTGGAGGTATTTCGCTTGTGGATGGTCGGTGTGTTTGGCTTGTGGATGGTCGGTGTATTTCGTTTGTGGTTTCTGGGTGCATTTCTCTTGTGGTTTCTGGGTGTATTTCGCTTGTGGTTTCTGGGTGTATTTCGCTTGTGGTTTCTGGGTGCGTTTCGTTTGATGCTTCTGGGTGTATTTCGCTTATTGCTTCTTGGTGTATTCCGCTTATGGTTTCTGGGTGTATTTCGCTTGTTGCTTCTGGGTGTATTTCTCTTGTGATTTCTGGAGATATTTCGCTTGTGGATGGTCGGTTTATTTGGCTTGTGGATGGTTGATATATATCGTTTGTGGTTTCTGGGTGTATTTCGCATGTTGCTTCTGGATGCTTTTCGCTTGTGGATGCTTGGTGTATTTGGCTTGTCGGGGGCCGGTGTATTTGGCTAGTGGATGGCCGGTGCAGGTCGCTTGCGGATTGTGAGTGTAATTCGCGCGTGGTTTGGAGTTGTTGTCCGTGCGAGACGCGCGTGTATTCTACGCGTAATTCGCCCGTGGCTTGTGTACGTACTTCGCATTTGAATTTTGAGTGTACTGAGGTTATGGATTGTGAGTGTGAGTCGCTACTGGATGGTAAGTTTAAATCGGACGTGGCTTCTGTGCCTACTACTTCCCGTGTGGGGTCTGAGTGTGTTTCGCGTATAGATTGTGAGGGTAAATTGCTTCTGTACGGTGGGGGTAAATCTCTAGTTGATTGTAGGGGGAAAAGGGTACTGTACGGTGGGGGTAAGTCTCTCCTGGATCGTAGGTCTAATCCGTATCTGGCTTCTGCGCGTAGGTCACGTAGTACGACATTCACTTGGTCAGGATCTTCGATGCCTTTGTAATATGCTATCGACTTGCATGCTTGCTCCCTTTTACCTTTTGCCACCAAGAAATACGGAGTTTCGCGTAAGCACATGAGCAGCAAGATTGATATAGCGGATATTCCTGCAAGAGCCAGCAGCTGTGACGTGTACGTCAGCGAGCCAGTAACGTAGGTTAATAGTGACCCGAAATGTACGTTCGCTGCGATCAGAGTACTCAATTGTCCTCTGCGTTTGATGTCGGCGACTTCTGACACGAACATGGGATTTATCGTGCGAGCTATACCGATGCCTATACCGAGAATCCCCCGGGCAAAGTATAGCGTTCGCACAGAAGTTGCGAAGTACATGTCGAGCCAGCCTATGGTGAACATTATGCTGCATGCAACAAGGCAGTATTTACGACCGATGCGATCGGCCAACTGCACAGTCAGAAGTGAACCGATCATTGAACTCAGTACTGTCAAAGAAACGCTCCATGAATATTCGTCGTGTGTTAACCTTAGCGGCACGTCGCTGATTCCAGTTGTTAGAGGGTGAAATGAAGAGTTTGTCCATCCGTAGACTGTACCGACCAAGCACATGGTTATCGTTCCTGGAATGAGAAACAGTTAATGCTATATATAGCATATGTTAATTGTAGTGCGGTCGTTTCATTATTACACTGCATATATGTTTGGAAATTTGAACTTTTAACATATACTGTTAATATATTTATAATCGATACATACCGGAGGCTATAAGTAAATGAACTCTGCGCGATGTTAGCACGAATGCTTTCCGCCAGTTTTATTTCTTAGCTATTTTAATATTTATCTGTTAATCAATTCGCATTATATGTGCATTAAGTAAAATACTACGTGAAGTAAAATTTTTTAAAGAATTGCGATAGGTCTAGGTATACTAATGTGTAATAATGAACATTTCTTTGCTTTCAGATTTCTCATAAACATATAAAAGTCACACTCCGTTTATGATATAACAAAGCATCAGTGCGATGAATATCTGAATCGAAATATTAAATTTATCGTAATGTAGGATGGAATAGAAGTGCAACTTTAAACGATGGTACGCAAGTCGATACAAGTAAGAAATAATTTAGGAACATCACTATGAAACTTCAATTCGAGGGTGGAAAGGAAATTGCATTCTGCGTATTAAAATTACAGATAAGTACTTGACGTATTTTCAAGAGTGAAAACTAACCGGAAATGCATGCTAGAAGTTGCGGGCTTTGTAAGGTGCAGGGACTAGGACATTTCCATTGCGGAGATGATCGATCAGGATCTAAACCTCCGCCCTCAGGCGAGTACCCAGGAGAGTTCCCAGGAACCTGGAAAACAGATACCTTTGTTAAGAATAGAAATCATAATTTTTTTCTAATTAGATAGTGTAATCAATCTTTTGAGCGAATTCCAAACCACGGAAAAGATATCGAGAAGTATTTAAATATTAACATTATTTCAAGGTAATTAAAAAATTTTCTTTCCCCTATCCTAATGGAAGTACAATTTATGATATTTCTATCAACAGCATTAAAATATTCTTGATGTTATTTGATGTTATTCTAGATAGAAGACGTACTTGAGTTTTTCACTGACGTTTGCTAATGGTTATTTGTGCTTTTGAAAACTTTCTTCTACAATCTTTTCCTTTGAGTGTCCTCCAAATCAATGATAATTTATAATGTTTTTATATGTTTCTTAAATATCTTTTCTAAATAATGAAATATATTAACATGTCGTACAGATAATACCGAAGAACAGTTTGAACCTTCGAATGTGATTCGATATATATAGGACGCTACGGTTTTAAGCTGTGAGCTTTATGTGTTGGTGGGTCGTGACGGTTTAAATCAGGGTGAAAGATTCAAAATTTTAAATGATCGCGGTCGATTAAGACACAGGGTCAAAGATGTGAGATTATTGTGACTTTTAAATATCGAATCATACTCGAAGGTTCAGACGGTTCTTTGGTATTATCGACACGATATGTTAATACATTTCATTATGTGCCAAAACTTTTAATTGAGTCGTAGGAATCAAAACTTTAATTGCTATGGATTCTAATCTCTATTTGGAAATAAAAGAATAATAGTTAAATTCGCTGAAAATAGGTACCTCAATCAGACGCTATTTTTTATATTCTCGTTGAATTAAAATTTAGGATTTGTTATTCGGCGATATTTAATTTCTAGCCGTTTATTTCAAAAATATTTATCATATAATCATACTAAATGCTTACCGTTGTACTCTCGGACATGCTGCCAAAAACAAGTACTTTCACGCAATTATATAATCACGATAGATTTTCAATAATTTAATTTGTAGGATTCACTTCACTCATAATTATTTAAAAAATGCACGAATGTCCTGGGGTAGTTATCTATCGCAAAAAAAGAACAACTGTAAGAAATCTTTACACTGAATCTCGCGATTTGCGGATTTCGTATTGACTTGTTCGATTTACACGACTGCCATAACTATACTGGGTACTTCTGGGGCTACTTCCCCTTTACATACAGTCGACATTATTTCAACACATAAACACTTCTAATTCTCCTTGTTATGTGTTTAAATGTAACGAATTAATTTTAAATATTCCGACATACGAACAATAATATTTTTGTACTTATTATATCTAGGACATATCCTAATTGTAATGTTATAACAGTCGAATGCCAACTATTATATGGTACGTATTTCCTATAATATAAAGTTGAAATGAGCGAAAATAATTGCACAGCTTCGACTATTAGTCATTTTTGTTCTATGTTGCTACATCAGCTGCGTTGCGATCATATTCCAGTATTTGAATTATCTTGAATTTCTTGGAGCATAGCTTTCTTTATCGCGGCAATTCTTGTTCTCTTTACTTTCGCTCTATTTCGATGTTTCCCACTGCAACTGTCGTATTTTCTACGATCTCTCACGTGTCGAAACACTTCTTCGTTTGAAATTTCCTCAGTAGAGAAATGCTTCGCCCAAATCATTTTCCCTCCATGCATCTGCATCTCCGTGCACACGGTACACTTGCATCGTATCTATAATTTTTGTGAATGTATACAGTATTGCTCGATTCCTTGTGCACTCGTCTGAATTATATCGAATAATATTGCGTTCAGGCTCACGACTCAAAGAATCACCGGACTCTTGTATACATTGACTTAGTTTGCAACTAAGTGATTGCGAATTTTGTCATTCGGTGGATTTGAGAGCATAGATTATTTTTTATTATTAGAATATCCAACCTTTGCTTGCGGAAGTTTCCTCTTCGTTTTCATTAGCGAGTACCCTTTTCAGATAATTAGAATCGTCGCGACGCAGCGTTATGAATCGTAGGGAGCATGAAAAACACTGATATTTTTCGATGTATTTCACGGGACACAAAGTCCCATGTATTGTCACGTCTAGTCGCGTTTTTATAATAAGGAATGTGTGAAATATCGATACATATACAAATTACCATCTCACAGAGAATTATAATATAACTGTAATTTAGTTTTAGGTTTAACTCGATCTTTACTTTCAGTTTTAAATTTCCGCTTCGATCGTTCTTCAAGATGTTTTTGTTGTTTGTTTTCCATAACGATCAAGGAACTAATATTTTTCAAATGAATGGCAAAAAAGGATTTGTCCGAATTCTTTTATGCAAAATCAGTAATTTTTTGGGGAAAAAGAGGGGGTGATGTTACCGTAGAAGAGAAAGTTGGTATTCCGAGTAATTTACCCAGTGAACTCGGTGGTTTTCTTACCATGTTAATATCGTTCTCGACTTAACCGATCTAGCATGACGCAGGTTTAGGACCTTAGCGGTATTTGGTATTACAGTTGAATCGTCTTCATTCGGACTCCTGTAATTAATTTCCACTAGGGGTGTCTGTAATAAATTCGTCTATAATATAACTCAAATAAAATAGAACATTCAATATCTTGTTTGTGATTTTATATATAGATAGTAATGTTTCCATGTTTCTTGTAGCTTTTTAATAAGGAAGATATTTGTTTAAAAGATATACAATAAATACATAATTGTTGATAGACAAAAATTTATAAAATTGTCGATACTACATTTTTCGCGTAAATTATCGTATATTAAAAGTAGGAAATATTATAAATTTCTAAACTGAACACTATTATTATAGCCATAATTTACCGAAGATAACATTCATCAGTCCGATAGAATTTCTGCTGGACAAGGCTAGATGTTCATCGCTGTGTTATGATACAGTAATTACTATAATATTCAAACTGACATATTCAAATATTTTTCAGTAATAACTATAATATAACACCGAAGAGTCCATGTATTAAACATATATAATTGTACATGTATGTACATATGCTTATCAGAGACAAGCTCAATGTAATATTACTACTTATTATCAATGTATTATGTTAATTATATTATATTAATTTCGCCATAAATACTGACTTTTTCAGCATACCTGCTGTTTATTGTGACAATATTAGCATATGTATATGTGATATACATATGTTATATATTGCAACACAAAAAATAACAGCATAGGTAACAGCTGAGATATAGAAAACTGTTCTTGTCAGTATTATGTCACCTTGTCATTTTTTAATATATTACTTTTCTTACTCTTGCTAACTTTTGTTCAATTATCTCGAGTTAATTGGTATTGTTACATTGTTCGTGTTATGAAATGGATAAAAAGTTTAGTTCGAGAACATGTATTCCTCTGAGTTCAATGCAAGTCAATTTATGCAATACATATGTTTGTAAATGACCACTACCTTTGTTAGACACAATTCTAAAATTACACGTACAAACGAATAGAACTCCGTTACTACAGAAATTGCATATCGTGATAAAATTGTAGATCTTTATCGTTATACTAATAAAAATGAGAAATAAAATATTCCGAGTATGTAGACACCGTGCCACGGACGTACGGTGCAATTTTTCCTGTCATATTTTACGAATATCCATTTCATCGGTTCGAACTTCTTCATTCAATGAATCCAAATTTCACTAGCTAGAAGCGCTTCAATCTCGTTATATGTTTTTCCTCTTGTTTCCGGTAACCATAAGGTCGTCATCAGAAATACCATACAGCATGATGTCGCGAAGAACGCGTAATTCCCAAACGCTCCTATATTATCGGCAATCACTTGAGTCACTTTCGACACGGTAAAACCAATTATACCATCGAAAATCACAACGATGGCACCAACAAAGCCTATCAGTTTCGTAGGAAATAAGTCACATAGGAAAACATTGAGTAACGTACCTAAACCAATGTGAAACACTACTAGATGCGGAATTAAAAAGATAAGGGGAAGAAAAGACACGAAGGATTTGTCAGACATATCATCAGGTGCGAGAAAAGTCATTGATAAAATAATCGATATATACCCCGTCCCAGCCGTAGTCAGAGTCACATGTTTTTTTCTTCCACAACTATCCACTATAAACGCGGTTAAATAGCTAGATAAAAGGCGGATAAGCTCGACACAAATCAATATGTCGTTTAGACCCATAGAGGTCGCTTTTCTGCTAATGAAATCTCGCAGGTGCTGCGTAGCGGTGACGTTACCGCTAAGATGTTGTGTCATGATCAAGCCAAGCATGATAAACAGAGCTGTCTTGTTGCTTCGTCGTAGTATTGCTCGCAGCTTTTCTAAACAGGTATATTTAGTTACATCTATGTATGGCTCAGACATGGCCGTTGATGCTCGTGAATCCACTCTGGTTGGTGTGTGTAAATCGCTTCTGGCTTGTGAGTGTAATTCGCTTCTCGTTTCTGGGAGTATTTGGCTGATGGATGGTCGGTGTGTTTGGCTTGTGGATGGTCGGTGTATTTCGTTTGTGGTTTCTGGGTGTATTTCGCTTGTGGTTTCTGGGTGTATTTCGCTTGTGGTTTCTGGGTGCGTTTCGTTTGTTGCTTCTGGGTGTATTTCTCTTGTGATTTCTGGAGGTATTTCGCTTGTGGATGGTCGGTGTATTTGGCTTGTGGATGGTCGGTGTATTTCGTTTGTGGTTTCTGGGTGTATTTCGCTTGTTGCTTCTGGATGTATTTCGCTTGTGGTTTCTGGGTGTATTTCGCTTGTGGTTTCTGGGTGTATTTCGCTTGTGGTTTCTGGGTGTGTTTCGCTTGTTGCTTCTTGGTGTTTTCCGCTTATGGTTTCTGGGTGTATTTCGCCTGTTGCTTCTGGGTGTATTTCTCTTGTGATTTCTGGAGGTATTTCGCTTGTGGTTGGTCGGTTTATTTGGCTTGTGGATGGTCGGTGTATATCGTTTGTGGTTTCCGGAAGTATTTCGCTTGTAGTTTCTGGGTGTATTTCGCTTGTTGCTTCTGGATGCTTTTCGCTTGTGGATGCTTGGTGTATTTCGCATGTGGGGTCTGGGTGTATTTGGCTTGTCGGGGGCCGGTGCAGGTCGCTTGCGGATTGTGAGTGTAATTCGCGCGTGGTTTGGAGTTGTTGTCCGTGCGAGACGCGCGAGTATTCTACGCGTAATTCGCCCGTGGCTTGTTTACGTACTTCGCATTTGAATTTTGAGTGTACTGAGGTTATGGATTGTGAGTGTGAGTCGCTACTGGATGGTAAGTTTAAATCGGACGTGGCTTCTGTGCCTACTACTTCCCGTGTGGGGTCTGAGTGTGTTTCGCGTATAGATTGTGAGGGTAAATTGCTTCTGTACGGTGGGGGTAAATCTCTAGTTGATTGTAGGGGGAAAAGGGTACTGTACGGTGGGGGTAAGTCTCTCCTGGATCGTAGGTCTAATCCGTATCTGGCTTCTGCGCGTAGGTCACGTAGTACGACATTCACTTGGTCAGGATCTTCGATGCCTTTGTAATATGCTATCGACTTGCATGCTTGCTCCCTTTTACCTTTTGCCACCAAGAAATACGGAGTTTCGCGTAAGCACATGAGCAGCAAGATTGATATAGCGGATATTCCTGCAAGAGCCAGCAGGTGTGACGTGTACGTCAGCGAGCCAGTAACGTAGGTTAGTAGTGACCCGAAATGTACGTTCGCTGCGATCAGAGTACTCAATTGTCCTCTGCGTTTGATGTCGGCGACTTCTGACACGAACATGGGATTTATCGTGCGAGCTATACCGATGCCTATACCGAGAATCCCCCGGGCAAAGTATAGCGTTCGCACAGAAGTTGCGAAGTACATGTCGAGCCAGCCTATGGTGAACATTATGCTGCATGCAACAAGGCAGTATTTACGACCGATGCGATCGGCCAACTGCACAGCCAGAAGTGAACCGATCATTGAACTAAGTACTGTCAAAGAAACGCTCCATGAATATTCGTCGTGTGTTAACCTTAGCGGCACGTCGCCGATTCCACTTGTTAGAGGGACAAATGAAGAGTTTGTCCATCCGTAGACTGTACCGACCAAGCACATGGTTATCGTTCCTGGAATGAGAAACAGTTATTGCTATATATAGCATATGTTAATTGTAGTGCGGTCGTTTCATAATTACACTGCATATATGTTTGGAAATTTGTACTTTTAACTTATACTGTTAATATATTTATAATCAATACATACCGGAGGCTATAAGTAAATGAACTCTGCGCGATGTTAGCACGAATGCTTTCCGCTAGTTTTATTTCTTAGCTATTTTAATATTTATCTGTTAATCAATTCGCATTATAAGTGCATTAAGTAAAATACTATGTGAAGTAAAATTTGTTAAAGAATTGCGATAGGTCTAGGTATACTAATGTGTAATAATGAACATTGCTTTCAGATTTCTCATAAATATATAAAAGTCCGCATTCGGTTTATGATATAACAAAGCATCAGTGCGATGAATATCTGAATCGAAATGTTAAATTTATCGTAATGTAGGATGGAATAGAAATGCAACTTTAAACGATGGTACGCAAGTCGATACAAGTAAAAAATAATTTAGGAACATCACTATGAAACTTCAATTCGAGGGTTGAAAGGAAATTGCATTCTGCGTATTAAAATAACGGATAAGTACTTGACGTATTTTCAAGAGTGAAAACTAACCGGAAATACATGCTAGAAATTGCCGGCTTTGTAAGATGCAGGGACTAGGACATTTCCCTTGCGGAGATGATCGATCAGGATCTAAACCTCCGCCCTCAGGCGAGTAACCAGGAGAGTTCCTAGGAACCTGGAAAACAGATACCTTTGTTAAGAATAGAAATCATAATTTTTTTCTAAGTAGATAGTGTAATCAATCTTTTGAGCGAATTCCAAACCACGGAAAAGATATCGAGATGTATTTAAATATTAACATTATTTCAAGGTAATTAAAAAATTTTCTTTCCCCTATCCTAATGGAAGTACAATTTATGATATTTCTATCAACAGCATTAAAATATTGTTGATGTTATTTGATGTTATTCTAGATAGAAGACGTACTTGAGTTTTTCACTGACGTTTGCTAATGGTTATTTGTGCTTTTGAAAACTTTCTTCTACAATCTTTTCCTTTGAGTGTCCTCCAAATCAATGATAATTTGTAATGTTTTTATACGTTTCTTAAATATCTTTTCTAAATAATGAAATATATTAACATGTCGTAGAGATAATACCGAAGAACAGTTTGAACCTTCGAATGTGATTCGATGTTTATAGGACGCTACGGTTTTAAGCTGTGAGCTTTATGTGTTGGTGGGTCGTGACGGTTTAAATCAGGGTGAAAGATTGAAAATTTTAAATGATCGCGATCGATTAAGACACAGGGTCAAAGATGTGAGATTATTGTGACTTTTAAATATCGAATCATACTCGAAGGTTCAGACGGTTTTTTGGTATTATCGACACGATATGTTAATACATTTCATTATGTGCCAAAACTTTAAATAGAGACGTAGGAATCAAAACTTTAAATGCTATGGATTCCAATCTCTATTTGGAAATAAAAGAATAATAGTTAAATTCGCTGAAAATAGGTACCTCAAACAGACGCTATTTTTTATATTCTCGTTGAATTAGAATTTAGGATTTGTTATTCGGCGATATTTAATTTCTAGCCGTTTATTTCAAAAATATTTATCATATAATCATATTAAATGCTTACCGTTGTACTCTCGGACATGCTGCCAAAAATAAGTACTTTTACGCAATTATATAATCACGATAGATTTTCAATAATTCAATTTGTAGGATTCACTTCACTCATAATTATTTAAAAAATGCACGAATGTCCTGGGGTAGTTATCTATCGCAAAAAAGAACAACTGTAAGAAATCTTTACACTGAATCTCGCGATTTGCGGATTTCGTATTGACTTGATCGATTTACACGACTGCCACAACTATACTGGGTACTTCTGGGGCTACTTCCCCTTTACATACAGTCGACATTATTTCAACACATAAACACTTCTAATTCTCCTTGTTATATATGTTTAAATGTAACGAATTAATTTTAAATATTCCGAGATAGGAACAATAATGTTTTTGTACATATTATATCTAGGAAATATCTTAATTATAATGTTAGAACAGTCGAACGCCAACTATTATATGATACGTATTTCCTATAATATAAAAATTAAAATGAGCAAAAATAATTACACATCTTCGTCTATTAGTTATTTTTGTTCTATGTTACAACATCGGCTACGTTGCGATCACAATGCAGCATTTGAATTTATAACATTACAATACTATAATATTATAGCATTTGGGTTTATAAGGAAACCTTTACATTTTTTATAGCTAGGTTGAAGGGACTCTTTATATTCTTTATCGGTAAGAATTATGAAGCCACTCTGTGCCTTTGCTATGTTCGGATTTGTATGTATTAGGCAGGGCTTAGAAAACACCTTTAGGTTTCTAATTATAGTATTGAAATTAAATTAGATGTTCTATCAGGTAGAGTTTTTCAAATTTGATGGGACAGGATCTAGATGGAACGTTTGTAAGTCTGGTGAGTGGTTATGTAGAGTAGCTTTACTGCTAAAAAGCAATGCTTCCTAGAAGCATTAATCCGTTCCTAATAAGTACTTCAATATTTAATTTATTTATACATGCGTAATTAACAGTAATGTTTAAGTAGATAATGTAGTGTAAGTAGATAAGCAGTATAATTCTTTATGAGGCGCGTCTTTCCTATTTTTAAAATAATTTTACCACAGACGAGGAAGAGGAATCGACGTGACATTCAATGCTTGTCCGACTGTCACATTTTGCGGGTCGGATGACCTCTCCATACCATTTTCGTGTCGCATGCGAAGTTAATATTTCAGTTTAATACTTGTTTGAATTAAGACTACAATCTTGTACGAAATTATAAATAAAATATAAAACTGGATATCGAATACTCGCAGCGAAATATAATTCTATCTTGCTACAATATTTCAGTAAACATCACACACTATGAAAATAATAAATTACTGTATAGTAAAGTACTGTAATAAGAATTAAGTGAATCGTTTAATCAGTTCTATATGAAATTGCAATTTCATATATCTGAAACAAAAATGTGAATTTTTAAATCTTTCCTATTTCCATCCTTGTATTCTCAAACCAATAATAAATTATGTATTGCCAAGTATAGGTAATCTTATTTACCATCAGGACTCATGAAACCGGTTCGATAATTTATCGATAACGAACAGACGATGTACCTCGATGTCCCACAGTGTACCTCGACGTCCCAGGACATCCCACGATATTCTTAGGATATCCTACTCTGCCCCACGGTAAATTCTCTTCGTGGCTTTTGTCCCACGGAGTCTCACGGGGTACAACGGTTTCCCATGGTGTCCCACGGTATTCCATGCTGCTCCACGGCTTCCCATGATATCCCACGGTGGCCCACGATGGCCCACGTCCAGTCTTGATCATCCAAAATACTTCGTGACTTTTGGTGATCCAAACTGTATTGTATCAGCGTAGGTATTGGCTTGGTATAGTTTTTCCATAGATTAATCAACTGATTAATTTTTGGCAAACAATGCCAATTACCAGGTCTTATCACGAGGAGGTAACTACGCACGAGACCCGCCCATGAGTTATTTAACATTACACATCGATCTTGATCTTCAACCTATTGGCAAGAATGCCGAGTTCTGACTATGCTTAAGCATGGGCCTGCCGGGCTGGGACCACCGAACAGAATTATGAATGCACGGCCCCAAGTGAACGAGCGACGTCCACCTCCGCGCCCCCCGAACAAAATTACGGAGGACGGAAATTGCTGGTCCCTGACCCAGTACCGAAGTACCAATCGGACAGGACTGCATATCCACGACTGAATTCCCAACAGATTCGCAACCATCAACGGCGCGACGACAACTCCCGTGATTCGATGTAAACGTCGAGCAGTCATCGAGCAGTCACCAAGGCAGAGGTGAAATTACAAATTGAAAGAGCTGTCCAGTGTACGTTTACCTGCATGCACCCAGTATACGCGCGAGCGAGTATACCATGCAATTATATAATTAAATCATTGATTTAAAAGTTAGGAATTGATGTTATTGTTTTACATTAATTATCAGGAGAATTAATTTATTATTGTAATTTTTAAAATTTTTAAATTTTACAATCCATCAGAATATTATATAACCGGTTACAAAGTTCCATAACTTAATTCCAAGTATATAAAACGGAGCACATTCAAACGATCATATAATGGAAATTTAGCGAGTATCTCTTGAGATAATTACAATCCCGACGCAGCGTTATGAATTGCAGAGAGCGTGAAAAACATTGATATATTTCGATATCGGTATTTCAGAACACGCGACACAGAGTCCCATATAATGTCAGGTCTAGCCGCGTTTTTATAGTAGCGACTGTGTGAAATATCGATACATATACAAATTACCATCTGACAGAGAATTATAATATAACTGTTATTTAGTTTTAGGTTTAACTCGATCTTTACTTTCAGTTTTAAATTTCCGCTTCGATCGTTCTTAAA